>NW_019392848.1:581705-593885 GCF_000648675.2 Cimex lectularius
GGTGTCGGAGAGGATCGAAGTCACGATAGCTCAAGTGGTAGAGCAGCGGCGTATTTAGCCGAGGGCCATGGATTCAGATCCCGCTCGTGGCACTAGCTTTTTCATTTCAACCAAAACCTTACAAAAAAATTAAATAATTTAAATAAGTAATTTGGTCAATAGAACACTAAATATAATGAATAAATAAGACGTTTCATCCATCCTTAAATAGTTCCTCCAATCAGCGGGTTCAAGGGAAAGTTCTTTCATCAAATTGATGTGGGTATTACGGCTACTGTTCAGGAGCCACTTCTTACACCATTTTCTCGTCGATTTTTTGCTTTTAATATGTAAATAAACAGAAGAGTAGCACAAGAGATCGTCATCCATTTTGAGAAGGTAATTCACTGGTTGACGTTCGGAGCGACTGGCTGTGGTGCGGTCGTGAATGCCCCTCAAATTTCAGGCACTCCAAATGGAGCTGTACGACTTGGCGCGGTTCCATTTGGAGTGATCGTGAATGGCCACCTTTAGAGTATCCGACTCTTATTTGTCACGCTAGCGGCTCTGGGCTCGAATCCCTGCGTAGCCCATGATTTTCAATTTAAAATTAAAAACATATTGTAAAGTAGTTTGATCTCTCGTCCGTGATACTCAACGGGTAGTTGGATGTTAAACTAACAGACAGGAATTACTTTTACTTTTTTTCCTTTTTGTCGTTTTTTTTACTTTTTATTGATGCTATCTGTACAAAATAAAAACATTGAGCAAATATTATAGTTTATACAAATCTGATAGATCTATCTGACCAGGAGTGTGTGCTGTAACACTCTTTTATTAAGTTGGGGAAGGTCATGTTAGGATGGGATTTTAATAGGAATGGGAGATCTTCACGAATTGGATTTTAAGGTCTTTATGGAGCAATGAGATCAGATGTTATTGAATTGCTTCTGTGGCTACATAGGATTGGAGTATGTAAATAAGATAGCGGTGTAGTCCGCATAGTTTGTGAATTGTGTGTTTGGATGTGTCAGTACTGTAGATGGTGCAGAGGATTAGACCTAGTATACCTTCTTGTGGAATGCCAGGTTTGGGGGTAAAATTCCGTGTTGATTCTCACTTTAAACATCGATCCAAGAAGAAGGATTTCAAGCTTGATCATTTCAGCCCCGAGTCAGGGCGAGACCGAAGGAATGCGTTAAGTACCCCAGGACCCAAAATTAGAAGTAAAACTAGATTAGAGGCCGAGGTCCGCCGGTATGGGGTCTCCCTATGGTACAGCGGGGAGGTGGAGGGGGTAAAAAGAAAAAAGCCCCCAGCGAATGCGAAATATTACAACGCACATTCNAGAGAGAGAGAGAGAGAGAGAGAGCCAAGGCATAACACGCCTCTATATGTGGGACACATCGAGCAACCTTTCTCTGCATAAGGGGCACCTGCATAAGAGTGCCCACGTGTCAAAAGTTATTATGGTTACATTAAAAAAAATTTAATTATATATATAATATTAAAATTTCGTGCTCGTTGATTGGTTTGAGTGGATTACATTTTTAACACTATTAGAACGAAGCCTTAAGAATTTGTTTCGTTCCATCGGTAAATTTTTGTAATTTGTAGAGCAAGTATAACTGATAAATTCACCTAGCTGAATTAATTTGTAGATAAATCTCTAGTTTCATGTTTAGTCAACAATAATGAGATAGAGTTGATGATGGGTTTTGGTCGGCGAAATCATGTTGAACCGCTCAGGTTCTACCGGTCAAGTTCCTCACTGAAGATGGCGAGTAGAGGCAGACCCAGTAAGTGAACCTGTGGCGGTTGAACATGATTAATGAGATATGTACAAAATTTTATTGCACTCTAAATGATTTATTTATGTATCAGAATTCTTCATCAGAAGTCGATGTTCGGATTGAACAACAATTCTAAGGTACAGGTTTGTGAGATTGGCTTCCAGTTTACACTGTTTTCAATTTTCGCTCAAACGCTAATTTTCGATTGATTGCGAAAGAGATTGAAATGGGGCGTGTTATTCTTCTCCAATAAAATGTTTCATGATACGAAGCAACAGGTATCCCCGAGGGTTTCCTTGGAGACGGCAAAACCTGGAGCGTCGGCTCCCCTTGTTTAATCCCTCAGACAAGCAATTACACTACAGGCCACTTACAAACCCCCTCGGCCCCCAGTCGCATATTGTTTACCCGCCCACGCCGTATTTCAAGGCCCCCGGTCCTTTCCCTTATTTCTTCCTAAGGGTACTTTATGGGAAAATTGGAGTGTAATTTTAACCTCGTTTTAACACGTCTTGGCTTTAGATAATTTTCTTTACACTCCTTTTAATGCTGGGGGTGCGTTCTTTGGATACAAATCCATTTAATGGGGTCTTCGTTAAATTTTTGTTTTTAATTAAACATAATAAAAATCCGATAGGCGTAAGTTTCCTAAATAATTCTCTAATAAATACACTCACTCACAAAACACCTATTTTGATGGCTATGAATAATAAAAAATTTCCAAATTCACCTAACAAGCGGAACAGGGGGCCCTGAGAACCATTCATAAATTCCGCGGTATGCCTACACGCTCTCTGTATGGAGCCAATGTATATGACACGCCTGTATTATGTGGACACATCGAGCAACCACACTTTGCCTAATAGGTTCTTTTGGGCGAACCCTGCTCAGGTTCCCGTGTGTCATGGCGTGATATAATTTATTAATACTAAGGAATACATTTTTACATTTTTCAGTAAAAAGAGTGTTATGCAATGCAAAAAAAAATTCCATAGTTCCTTAGTTCTATGTGTCTATATAACAATTACACGTATTTTTAATATTGGTATTGAAAGAACCTTCGACAATGCATCTCATACATCTATGAAGGTCTCCCTAGAGAAAAAGCACTAGACCAGACCACATCTAGACGCATTGGAGAAATGCTAAGAACTAGAACAGCTGAAACAAATGTAGGATCAGACACTATAGAACTCAGCACAACCAAAGGATGCCCTCAAGGAGCGGTATTGTCACCTCTTCTTTGGAGCTTAACAGTTGATGAACTGCTCGAACCCTGGATCGTAAAGGACTAAAATGTTAGGGTTATGCGGACGACATAGTCCTGACTGCCAGGGAAAATTGAAGGAAACTCTCTGTGACATAATCCAAGAGGGAATAAGAATCACAGAAGAATGGTGTAAAATCGCTGATTTAGGAATCAACCTTAATAAAACAACAGTAGTCGCTTTTACATGGGAAAGAAAACTAAATCACATGGGGCAAATAACACTCAATAACGAAGAATCAAGAAGTCATGCATCACACTAGACAAAACACTGACATCTAAAAACACATCGGCTCCACCATCACGAAGGCGACAGTAGCTTTGATGGTGTGCAGAAGAATAGCAGGAAGGAGAGAGGTATACCGGAAACCCTGCTTTAGATGTACACCTTGATAGTAAGACCATACTTACATACGAAGCTGTAGCCTGGGCCGATAAAGCAGAACAAGTAACTAAAAGAAAAGAACTCACAAAAATACAGACTTCATTGCATCTGCATAACGGGAGCAATGAGAACATGTCCCACAGTTAGCATGGAAATGTATTTGGATTAATTCCCCTATACCACATGGTAACGAGGACAGCACAGAAAACTATCATTAGTATTATCAAAGAGAAACCTCCAACAGGAATAAAACTAAAATGGAGAGAAAGCAACAAAATAATGAAAGACGTAAAGACCATCCGATACTCATGGCTCCAAGAAACGACATGAACAGATGTTTGATTTTAATCAAAACTTCCAAATAAATCTAGGTACCAAAAAAGAATGGGAACGAGAGGGAAAACCGCCTTTAAGAATGGCACCATCTTTTGGTACACAGTTGGATCTAGAACACAAGAAGGGGGGCAAGGACAGGAATATTCGGTCTTGGAACCAAATACTCAGAACCGGTGGGAAAATACACCAGTATCTTCCAAGCTGAGATTCAGGCAATCGATAGATGTACTCAACTCAACTTGAATAGAGGGTACAGAAACAAGAACATACCTATCATGCCAGATAGCCAACTAGCCATCAGAGCACTAAGCTCCAATATACATATTAGGTACGCAACAAAGTCAGCCTCAGCTGGGTCCCAGGACACGTACAGGAGTAGAAGGCAACTAAATCTTCTTATGTTATTAGACTAATACTCTAATAATTATACTACCAATTCTAAGGGCATCTGGCATTTTAACACATAATTCTTTGAATCATTTTCTTTTGTGGACATCTTTTCGTCAACTTCTCTTTTATAATAAATATAAAGCTAGCACTCAAAAATTAAAACAATACTGGTAAAACGAAATGTATTTACATGCCTAACCTAGTCGCAAATTAAGAATTTAAAGAAAATTTAAACTAGGTGAATTATAAAAAGAAAATGAAAAAACATATGTTTAAATGAATTGAATGCCATGAAAAATGAGTATGAACTGGCCACCTACAAATTGATTATAAATGAATAAAAGGATTTTTAAATTATTCACAGTCTGACAGGTCTGAAAGCATGTCTGTAAGTGAGATCACGTAACAAGTACGTTTTATCATAAAAATTCATTAAACAATAAAAAATACACTGAGTTCTTTATTCCATTCAGCAATACCGAAATGTATTTTAACTATATTTAATAAACAAAATGAAAAATAAACGAAAATCAATTGGTACATTTCTCTTTATGAAACAAATAAAAATATTTATAAATAAATAGTTTCAAAGCTGCATAAATATAAAAGAAAATCAGATATTTATGACCTCATTACATAAGAAACTGTTCCAAAATAGAAAGTGTTATAAAAGGTGAATTCTTTAATATTCTCTACGGTATATTTGATAAACAAATGGACTTCTGCAGACAACATAACGCTGGTCAATAACTTTCCGGTGAGAGGTTGGTAATCTTCTAAACAGTATAAAATTTTAATAATAATGAGTAAATAAATATGATAATAATCGTTTTCCGCGGTCCCTCTTGCCGTGCTCTTGCTGGAGACAATTTGAATTTGGGCTTTTCGGCAAAACGGTGATGGTTGCCAGGGTGCCGAACTCATAGACCTGAAGGGTCCCGAAAAGGCAGTCGAGGCGGTACAAAACATTAAAAACATCATTCAAAGAAAATGGAACCGCNTTATTTAGAAATCGTGAGATGCGGTCTGGTGTGATGTAGGTTTCAGAAAAACATTTTCTTTATCGTGCCAACGTTTCGATCTCTATTGAGATCATCTTCAGGGCCTGGGATTTACAAACATTGTTTACATATAACAATTAAATTTTGGATGTGGAAAAGTGAATTTATACAATGAAAAATATATTTTTTTTATATATTCAATCAAAGTATTTCTACTCACTCAAAGTGTTTGTCTTATTCACTTTTCCACATCCAAAATGTCCTTCTTCACATTCCACTCTAAACTCTTCCTCCACCCTAAGCAGCTAGCCCTAACTCTTTCCTCAACATCTCACCCTTACAATCGTCCGCGCCGTTTGAAATGACGATGGCCTCATGACCTTATATCTAACTCACCGAATTAACTTTAACCTCCCCCCCCCCCTTAAATAAAAGAGAGTTCCAGCACTGGTTGGTTTCTTTCCCCACTGCCTCCTGGTCTGACAGGTCTGTCAGATTTGTTTATAACTAAACTATTTGCTCAATGTATATTATGTACAGATAGCAATAAATAAAATAAATATATATTTGAAAAAAAAATCCAATCTCCACGCGCACCATAGTAGAAAAATTAACGTTTAACATTTTAAGAAAAGAAGTTCACGACCTTAGTGGACAGTTCTCTATTCGAGTTTACACTAGTTAACATGATGTTTGTAGATCGACCTGCAGATAATCAAAGTAGAGTTCAAATCTTCTTTAAGGTCTTTACTAGGTGAAAGAAAGTCAAAAGTGTTGGGATCACCAAGCTTTCGGAAACATTATGTTGCCATTATTAAGAAAAAATATACATAATTAATATAAATTTAACAATCAACAATTAAAACAATAATGCATACTTTCCCAAGAGAGAAGAGAAAAAATCCTCATCGGAAAAAACTAATGTAAAAGTGCTTTGGTTTAGGTTATGAAGCACATGGCCAGCATTCAGTTATACATGGTGAACGAGACATCTATGTAAAGTAGTAAGTAATTATTCGCATATAACATTAACAATTGGCAAAAAATAATAATTTATATATATATAATAACATTTTTTTTAAATTACTTCACTAATGAATTTATATAATTACAAGTCCAACTGTTTTTGTTCTTACTAGCTATTTTTGACATTAAAAACATATGTTATCACAGAGTATACTTTAATGACTAGAATTACAGCTTGTTAAAATGATATGTACAAAGGATTACAGTTAAGATGAGAACACGACACAACGTCGCCTTACCTAAGGTCGGACTGTTACAGTTAGTGAAGGCTACCAGGCTCTGTGCACTCTCCATTATGCGCCCTCTAACGGTCGCCACCTTTTTTCCGTTTTTTATAAATTTCCAATAACCCAGCAAATGTTGAGATGGAACCTAGTTCGTCACCATTTAAGTTGCAGGATTAATTGCCTCGTTAAATGGATATATACCTTTTCCAACAGGAGTCTTCTCTCAAAACTCGACCCAAAATCTCCGGGGAGTCCAAGTTAAAAAAATGACCATTCTTTGTAGCATGAAAGGACAACCCTATGGTCAACGTTTTATGAATACAATCCAATCTATGTAGTTCATTCTAATATGAATTTTCTGCTTTGTTTATCCAATATATTGAGCGTCGCAACCACCACAGGACACCCTCTAAACCACATTAGATCGAGAGCCAATAGGCTCTTTAGACTTTAAAACCGTATGAAAACCAGAAAGATTATTTTTGTATTTATAAGCAATTTTTACATTTATTTTATTAAGCATTAATTTTTTTTTTAAATTCTCTGAGTCACACCAGGAATGTAGGTGATTGACTTGAAGCCAATAGAAGTTGAAGTAGGTTCCACCTGAACATTCACCAACGGAATACCAACAGAGTTATTCATCCCAATTCTGAATCTATTCATAAGTTTGAAAATAAGTGCTAATTTATATAAAACGGAAAAAAGGTGGCGACCGTTAGAGGGCGCATAGTGGAGAGTGCACAGAGCCTGGTAGCCTTCACTAACTGTAACAGTCCGACCTTAGGTGAGGCGACGTTGTGTCGTATTGTAATCCTTTGTACATATCATTTTAACAAGCTGTAATTCTAGTCATTAAAGTAATACTCGTGATAACATATGTTTTTAATGTCAAAAATAGCTGGTAAGAACAAAAACAGTTGGACTTGCAATTACCTAGTTCTGCCATAAGTTCTGTTACAAGAAAAAGGGCCATTAGGGAATAGAGAAACTTGATAATTTGAAAAAGAAATTTATTTTAAAAAATCCAATATTTTTTAAGATTGAAATAAAATAATATTACTCGAAATGCCCACCTTTTGCCTTCACACAAGCTTTTAGTCTTCGGGGCCAATCATCTATGGCAGAACGGAACACGTCTTGAGGAAATTTCTCAACTGCTTTTAGCAGAGCGGACTTGAGGCTCTCTAAATTGGCGTGTTTCCTGTGGCAAGCCATAAGCTCAAGATGGGACCACACCTTGTAGTCCAGATGATTCAAATGAGGGCTTCCCGAGGGCCAATCTGAAGCCTTAATGAATTCCCGGAACATTCTCCTCCAGCCACTGCTGAGTTTTTCGGGCCTTGGGCGCAGGAGCTGAGTCCTGTTGGAAGACCCACTGAGTTCCGGAAAAAAGAGTAATACTTAAGGGCTTTACTACTTTCTCAAGGATGTCTTCTTGGTAATTTTTCGCCCTTGTTTTGACCTCTTGCTCACAAAAATGGAGTTTTGTGGTGCCATCGTAGGAAACTCCCCACCACACCAAGTGGGGATTTGGATCCTCTGGACTAGAAGGTGTGGTCCCATCTTGAGCTTATGGCTTGCCACAGGAAACACGCCAATTTAGAGAGCTTTAAGTCCGCTCTGCTAAAAGCAGTTGAGAAATTTCCTCAAGACGTGTTGCGTACTGCCATAGATGATTGGCCCCGAAGACTAAAAGCTTGTGTGAAGGCAAAAGGTGGTCATTTCGNTTGTTAATGTTATATGCGAATAATTACTTACTACTTTACACAGATGTCTTGTTCACCATATATAACTGAATGCTGGCCATGTGCTTCATAACCTAAACCAAAGCACTTTTACATTAGTTTTTTCCGATGAGAATTTTTTTCTCTTCTCTCTTGGGAAAGTATGCATTATTGTTTTATTTGTTGATTGTTGAATTTATATTAGTTATGTATATTTTTTCTTAATAAATAGGCCCTGATGATGGCAACATAATGTTGCAGAAAGCTTGGTGATCCCAACACTTTTGTCTTTCTTGCACCTAGTAAAGACTTAAAGAAGATTTGAACTCTACACTAGGTAACATCTTACAAACATCGTGAATAACCCTATTATTTTTAATTACATAAATTATTATTGAAAAGGTGACATGTTATCTAATTCTAAAATGTAATTTCGTTTGACAGTGAGGATGTCTGAATGACAATATATATGTGGGCTCTTTTTAGTTACTGGTTCGATATTTCCTCAGATCGTGCAGGTTTCAGTAGTAATAATATTGTCGTTATAAATTAAACTTTATCGACCGTAAGTTACACAAGCGCTAAAGGGTTTAGAGTACGTGCTGTGTAATTTCCATACGCCCCGCGCACAATCAAAGCACTTTAATGTTACACAGGATACGGCATTGTAATCACGATATTCCTGTACCTGCATATCCGCCGTGACTCTGCATTTGCCTCTTGAAAAAAAAAAATACAAGTTTTGAAATCAGTGTTGCATTAGGAGAGGGATCGCCGGAGAATAGGCAGCCTAAGTAATTTATGCATAAGCTCATTTCTTGGATAATTTATTATACCGGGGAGCAAAAGGATATAAATTAAACCGTACTAACGTTAGAGCGGAAGAAAAAAATGTACGAGTCGGGGGAAAATTGAATAGGATGTGATGGATGACAAGCCATATTCAGAATAATTCCGACACGAGTCGCCTTTAAGCATTTATGAAAAATACTCTATTTGACGTATTAGGGGATGAATATCGGCCGGCTGATATGATATGAAGTTAACCTTTTGTATAAGCAATATTAGAGGATCGTTTACATTCGGTGTGGCAACACCATATATCAAGGCCAAGGGCTAGGAAAGGAGCTTTTATTAAAATATCCGCGGGTTGATATATGCACATTCCGTCGTCCTCCCAAAGCAAGGCTCCGAACTACCTAGATATTTCTTATGTGCTCTAATATAATACAGGGGAAAAGGCGATATATTACATTTTATCTCCCCCCCCTTTTTACTCTTGCACTTTAAAACACTTAACTTGCCAGGAATTCCTTTATTAATGCATACTCTTATCAATTTGTAAACGAGAACGAGGTTTTTATAGATACTTAAAAATCAAGACGTCAAACAAAGTTTTAAGAAGAGGAGTAGTAGTTACCAAACTGCTTGATTTTTTTATGTTGAAAAATAGACGTAGTAGGTTTATTTATGGGCAGACAAACCGACAAGCAGCTACCGACATCGCTGGCTCTCCGAACATAAAAATTCTCTATTTCGTTTCTTTCCTAGATTTTTATAAGTGCAATGCACCCATTCAAGCCACCTCGTACAACATTGACTCACTTAGGATGATAGCAGATTCCAAATTAGAGAATTTAAAAAATAGATTACACATATTATACATAAATAGGGTATTAAAAACTGAATGATTTTTCAAATTTCTTTGATATTAAAAATACAGTTCATTGTGATCCATTTTCATTAGAACACTTCGAGTAAGTTGCTCGATTTCATATTGGTGGTAAAAATTCACCACGATTTTCATTTATCCGAAATGGTTAAAAATTCTTTATTTGAAGAAAAAGGTGCATGTATGAAAAAGAGCATATCTCAGAAGTAGAGCGATCCAAAAAAAATTAATTTTCTTCTTGTATGTGGCCGGGTAACTAATTGACCGGAACCAAAGCTGGCCATTCTGTGACAATTTCGCGAACATTTTTTCTGACTGTTTGCAGTCGTGTTCTGAGTTCTTGGGAGCAGAACGTCCATCAGCACAAATTTCTTGATGATCGCTTTCGTAGTTCGAAAAGTGCATAATGGGGATTTTTCAATTTCCTTGAAGCAACGGAACAAGCCGCGTCCATTGTCCACAGTGAGACGGGTTCTGCTAATACACTTTTCTAATTCGTGCATTTTATAAAATATATTTTTTATGTAATATTTTTTATCATTACAAAAGATTATACGGTGGCGCACTCTTAGTTTGAAATAGAACAGAAGCAATTAATTAAGATTTTTAGTTGAGATAAAAAAAGTCAATGGCACGAGCGGGATTCGAACCCACGATCTTCGGCTTGATATTCTGATTCTCGACGACATATGGTCGTCATTTGAAAAATGGCAAAAAGGAGGGAACATTCAAGAGGTGCGGTTGCGATGGGAAGTTGGTGTCCGAGTGGATCGAGGTCAGGATAGCTCAAGTGGTAGAGCACCGGCGTATCAAGCCGAAGATCGTGGGTTCGAATCCCGCTCGTGCCATTGACTTTTTTTACCTCAACTAAAAACCTTAATTAATTGTAATATATTAATTAGTCAAGCGGACCTCGAAATTAGGGAATTGAATAGGACAGAAGGTTTTGAATTCCCTTTTTTTTTTTTTGAAGACCGTAGAGTGTTATATTGGAAAGTAACCTTATATTTTATTAACAAATAAACGGCAAATAGCCCTGTTCCTTTATCATATCCCATGATACATTATGTAACCTGTTTTTGAAGATAGGCATCAAGCAAAACGTTGTATATGGATTTCCGATGAGCTTTCCACGTCTTTTAAGCAATCGCGACTTGCGAATTTTATGTTATGAGGCTCAGTTGTGGAGTGTTTATCATGTTTATCAAATACCCAAATGTATTTCACGTCTTACTTCGAAATTTACCGAGTTACATAATTGGTCTCGAGACATTAATTAAAAAACACATTAGTTCTGAAAGAGTCGCGTATTTGTCAGAATCCTGGCTGAGGAACTAAAAAAGGAACATAAATGGTTTTAAGATTTAGTAAAGAACATAATATGAGTGCTTTTAATTACCTAAGAGAAAGTAATAATCAAAAAGTCTTTTGTAAAACTAAGGTTGTATTCGGATTTCCATTCCAAAGGTAGAGTGTTGGAGAAATCTTTGGAATTCAGTTGAACTAAAAAATCTTAGTTACTACCTACATTTATACTAAAATAAAAGACTTATACGTCTAAACTTCAATATTCAGGCTTGGAACGATTGACGATGGGCCATGTTTACTGAGGACAAAATTATCTAAAGAGTCAATCTTTAAAATGATAAAGACTTCCCGTTCTGCTTTCAGTACCTCGTACTTTTTAGTAGTAATATCGCTAGACATGCCTAATATGGCATCTGCCTGTCTCCCCTCTCTCAGTTTCTATTGTTTATTTACATGGCTTATCCTTGCAGATGGTAGTCCATTTATGAGCCTGTGGGCTGCTGCTCTGGCTTCTCCTTCGATTAAAATATGAAGTGATGGGAAGTATACGGGGTCGTAGTTGGCGTTGTGCTCATGGCTCCAGCCAAACTGAGGCAGCATTGTCTTTGGGTGCCTCTTAATAGCCTGATTGCTTTGGCTTGCAGAGTCTTGGTCGACCACACCACCGACCCTTATGTAAACATTGGTCTTAAGACGCAAGTGTATAGCCTTGGGGTCATTTTGGAGTTTAAACCCCAGTTCTTGGTGCAGAGCCTTATGCACATCCCCCAGGTAATTTTGGTTCTCTGGGTAGCCAAATGAGAATTCCTTGAGAGCCGCTGGTTTAGTGTGATCCCAAGGTATTTGCCCCCTTTGGAAAACGGGATCGGGGTCCAGTTTAGACTTGGAGTTTTTAGGCTTCCTATTGTCCTCTCCTTGTGAATTTTTCATTTGTCGGGGTGAATATTCCCTTTTGCACCACCTGTCAACCAGACTGAAGGCTCGTTGTATACGATCCTTCTCGTTGTTTGCATTGCGGCCTTTTAATTCTACGGAAAGGTCGTCCGCATAGCCTAGACTGTAGAATTCA